>NC_069722.1:3828263-3858263 GCF_027358585.1 Pangasianodon hypophthalmus | reverse complement strand
TTTAAAGGTCTGTTTTGTATCAGTAGTTTGAGATGCAGATAATGACAGCAATCACAATGACAGTTCTCAAGAGAAACAGAGCTTGTCAGTGTGTTTAGTATGATGTAGCTGAACATTTGGCTCTGATGTGCCACTAGTGGTCACTTTTAGTCCGCCAGATGTTCTTAAAATACACAGGTGAGTATGTGAACAATGCTGCTCGTATTTGTCGCCGCTCAATTAATCATGCTAGTCAAGCATAATTCGACTCGTTGGCCGAGCTAGTGCTATTGTAACCAAAGATGACAAAGTTCAGAAGTTGTAGCAGTGTGAAGAATGTTCTGATGGAAATCTCAGCGTGAGCGCTGCTGCGATGCTCGACTAAAAACCACCAAAAAGACGATGGGATAAAATGATACAAAAGCTACGACAGTGGTACTAGCAAAACGTAAACGAAAAACATGATTTAAAAGAAGAGCTATGTGTTGAATTGCAGTAGCAGACAGAACTTCATCTCTTACCCAGCCACAAACAACTACAAACTCTCCTTTGAGTTTTAAAACATGATTTCTCTAGACATAACATTTGTCATGTGTTTATGAGAGCCTGTTTTCTACACTGCTCGATGACGTAAACAGAACGTAGTAATTTTTTTTTTACCGCAGGTCTATCGTAAGGGGATCTTCATCGTATAATCTGACATAGAGAACGCACAGCATCACACGGCCTGTTAGTAGTAAACTATTTTATCCATGTAGCACCTTACTTTTAAAATGTAACTCAACGTGTGAAATAAAAAACAAAAAAAGCAAGAAGCAAACAAGAACATAAAACCAATCTAAAAATGTATGTGGAATGATAAAATTATAAAACAAAAATGTGTGAAAAAAACTATAATAAAAGTAAAATAATTTAAATAACATTAAAGTTACGTAAAAAGCAATATGGCATGTACAGGAAGTAAAAATATTAGTTTTATGTTCTTGTTTGCTTCTTGCCGTCACTGCTATGATTTTTTTTGTTTTGTAGCACGAGATGATCTTAACACATGATTTTGGTACATGAGTTGTACCATTAAGAAATTAAAAAATTGCATTTTTGTAATTATGTACAGTACACAACTAAAGCGTCTTGGCCGTTGTGTCTCCTTACTACAGCATGTGCTGAATAGTGTGCTTTCCTCCTTCCTGTTTTTGTGGTTAATGTTCTCTACGACTCTGCAGATGCTATAATCGGCTGTCTTTTATTCCTGTGGTGCAAGTACTCTTAACCTGTAACAAAAGCAGTACATAAACAGTACGTTACGTCTGTTTGGTTTGTATGTTTACAGCCATAAAGCCCTGCAGGTGGTCGTATTCAAGTCAGTCAGACAAACTCATTTCACTGCAGTTTTATTTGTTTTGTGTGTTTTAACAACACACATTGCCACAATGCAGCTGGAAAGAAACCTGGATGTAGATTTAGAAGATATATAACATTACAGTATACAGGTGTAGTCTGTTCACACACAGCTTTAGGCTGGAGGTGGTCGATAGAGAGAAGGGGGACACACTACTCCTTTAATATTTCTTTTTTTTTAGAAGAGGAAAAAAAGGAATGAATAAGAGGTGAATGAGATGTTAATTAGAGGTGAATAAGAGAAGATGTGTATAAATGGTTAATAAGAGATGATTAAGAGCTGAAGAGAGAAAGCAGTGAATAAGAGGATAATAAGAGATGAATAACTGGTGAATGAGAGTAACCAGTGAATGAGGAGAATAAAAGAATAAGAGGTGAATAAGCAGTTAATAAGAGGTGAATAAAAGGTGGATAAGAGAATAAGGGATGAGGGAGAATAAGGTAAGCTTAATATGAAGTGGATAAGAGGAAAGCTGTGAATGAGAGGTGAATAAGCAGTGAATAAGAGATGAATAAGCGATGAATCAGAGGTTAATAAGTGGTGAATAAGAGAACAACAGTTCAAAAAGAAGAGAATAATGTGAATAAGGTGAATAAGAGGTTAATAAAAGGTTAATAACAGGTGAATAACAGGTGAATAAGTGATGAATGAGAGTGATGGAGAGTGAGTGAACAGCTTTTCATCTTACGTTCGTGACAGGGCTTGCTGTGTTCTCAGTTTGGATTTTTGTGGGTTTTTTTGAGAGCGCAAACACCATTCTCTCTCTCTCTCTCTCTCTCTCACACACTCACACATTCTGTACTCTGAATAATGGAATCTCTCTCTGTATATACACACACATACATGTATATATACATACACACACACTATGATTTTGTGCATCTATCTATATATTTATCTATCTATCTATCTATCTATCTATATATATATATATATATATATATATATATATATATATATATATATATATATATATATATATATAAAATGTATATAATCATCTTTTTATGCAGTACAATGCATAAAATCATACAGATAGAGGTCAAGCGCTTCAGTTAATGTTCGCATCAAACACTGAAGAAGAATAACGAAAACTGTCATTTCTGTGACTTTAACCGTGGCATGGTTGTTGGTGCCAGATGAGCTGGTCTGAGTATTTCAGAAACGGATGATCTCCTGGGATTTTCACACACAACAGTCTCTAGAGTTTACACAGAATGGTGCGAAAAACAAAGATAACTGCATGAATGTGCAGGTGTACAGGTGTTCCTAATAAAGTGGATATGTATGTGTAAATTTGTGCGTTATAAAGCATATTCTCTCTCCCTCAGACACCCGCACACTCACACAGCACCAGTCATTTATGTCTGTACATACATTATATTGCTGTAAGGAATTAAATCACACATATGTGACAGGTACTTAATGGTGTGTGTGTATGTGTGTGTGTGTGTGTGTGTGTGTGTGTGTGTGTGTGTGTGTGTGGGTTAAAGAGCTGCTGTGTTTGCTGCTTTCACTGATTTGAGAGGCTTCATTCCCCTCGTCACTCACTGAATACAGTTAATCTGGTAAAGTGCTGAGCCGGGAGAGAGCTCCCTACTGCTATATCTCAGCTGACCGTTTTGTTTGTGTGTGTGTGTGTGTGTGTGTGTGTGTGTGTGTGTGTGTGTGTGTGTGTGTGAGAGAGAGAGAGAGAGATGATATCATTGCGTTAGTGGGATACAAGATTCACCAAGATGCTGAGTTGTCCATGTTTAATCGGTTCTCCACTAGTGTACTATGAGTATTGAATGTGTGCGTTTTGCCTTCCTATTACGTTCACTCTCTAGTTAACTTTCACAATTTCCTTTCTATCTATCTATCTATCTATCTATCTATCCCTGAGTTCAGCACATGACATCATAACAACATGGCTGTTCACACTGTTAACAGTAAATAAACCACTTTGAAATGAGATTATAGTTGCGCTTACGTTAGATCAGTCCACAGACAGACGCATTATTTGGTTAAATCTATTATGCTGACTGTACAGTTCACTTTTTTGAGAAGGTAAACACATCATGAACTTTAAAGTTAGCTGTAACCGTACGCTAGTTGGCTCATTGCTAACAAAAGACAAGCGTTCATGCAGGCAGCCATGTTTTTCCCCACTTTGTAGCCTGAAGAAGAAGAAAATGGCATAATTCCACGTTTAGCTGAAGACAGCATTATTCTATCCTGTTATCTTATCATATAGTCTGTGTATGTTGACCGCAGTTAGTGATTAGCCACCGTTGTGTGTGCCGCATTGCTCTCCTCAGCCACTGCATCACCCTGAAGGACAGGAATCTGTACTTAGTTTGCTCTATAGCATGGTGCAGAGTGCAGAAAAATTCACTGCATGTGTGCAGCACTGACAAAGACGACATCATCATCAACAACAACAACAACAACAAGAGCGCTGCTCCACTTTATTAGCCCAGTTGTAGAGGCATAGTGCTCGATATTCTTCATGTGGACAGTTTCGACCAAACAGGAATGTTTCACTTCAGTCTAATCAACCAGGATCTGTATTTTTGTTGTTCATGACGGTTTTTAAACTTACACTGAGACAAATGGACACACGATGACACTCCAGACCTGATAAAACAACACCTGCTGTGTAAGACGTATTTCACCGCTGAAGATTGTGGATGCAAATGAATGCAAAAACAAATGAAATGAAATTGAATGAAATAATAATAAATAATGAGCAAATTTGATTTGTGTATATAAAAAAAAATAAGATAGAGGATTTACTTACATTTACACAAATGATTGTGATTACATGCTGATGTACCTATTTTTTTTTTATATATGTGTGTATATATATATATATATATATATATATATATATATATATATATATATATATATATATATATATATATATATATATATAATTATTATTAGGCCTAGGTCTGACCTGGTACTGACATCTTCTTCGAAACTGAGTGACTCTCTGCTAGCTTCTGTTGCCAAGTTATGTAAATAATCAGAGGTGGAGTGATGGTATATTTTAAGACAAGTGTGTTTCACATAAGTGTGTATTGACGAACTTTAACAACTGTCCTTGGACTTCCATTATGTAAGTGAGTTTGGAGCAAACTGTTTGTTGTTTTGTCAGCGAAACTTGTCAGAAAGAACTGTTCATATTAGTCACACACACACACACACACACACACACACACACACACACACACACAGCAGATACAGTAGATAGTAGAGATGGCATGATACCACTTTGTCTTTTCTGACACTGACACTGATACCTTCAGTATCAGCCGATATCAATGCTTTAAAATTATCCTGTATTACAAAAATGCAGGGAAAAAAAACATGGCAGCTTTCACACAAAAAGCTCTCACTGCAAATATAACTAATATAATAATGCAAAAAATATATAATAATAATAAATTCACTTCTAACAAAAAAATGTATATATAATCAAGTCTCTTTATATGTAAACATTTCCAGTTCCTGAAAAAATATCTGCCGTAATCCAGTGCCAATCTTTCCCAGCTGTTACAGGATTGGAGCAAATTCATTCTTTTTCACGCCTTTATGGAAGCATTGGGTTTTTGTGTTGTCTGTGTGTCCATCCCAGATTACTGTTAGTGATCTAGTTGATCAAGTTGAATGTTTTATATATTTATATATTATTATCATTATAACCAGCAGATGAACTAATTGGATTTTGTAATTGCAGAGTCAAGGTCACAGTAAGGTCAAATGTCTGAAATAGACAATTTTCTTCACTAGCTTCCTCATTTGAAGTGTGTTTTAAGGGTATTTTAGTAAAATGAAATTAGTAACAAGAAGGATGAGACTTGTTGAGCGGCGGCGGAGGGATCTGTTGTCGTTGAGTTCGGCTTGTTTCTCTGATAACCGAGCCACCATTTTGTGCTGCTACTGGCCCGATATTGATCCTGGGTATTGGATCGGTGCTGTCGTTAGAACGTAGAGATTAGGTTTGGAAAAGTGTTGGAATGTGTTCGTGCCTCAGGCTGCAGGTTGTGGTGTTAATGTTGCAGCACAGCAGGATGGGGAACATGCGCTGGGTCACGCTGCGTCGCTCTGTAAGGATGTACAGAGAACAAAATGGCTTTAGAGAGGTGGCGATTCCTGTAGAGACTCTCTCTCCCTCTCTCTCTCTCCCTCTCTCTCTCTCTCTCTCTCTCTCTCTCCCTCTCTGGCACAGCTCTTCCTGTTCTCCTCACAGATGGCCGCACTACTGCTGCAGTTACTACACACACACACACACACGCACGCACACACAACCTGAACACGCATCACACACACTTTCACTCCATTTTTTCTTACTCTCAGGTTCTCAGGCGCTCTGATGTAATACTTTGAGGTAATAACTATAACAACACTACTGCTACTGATAACCGGCTCCAGGGTTCACGGTTCCATCCTGAACTCGGGTTACTCTCATTGCGGAATTTCGCATGTTCTCCGTGTCCATGTGGGTTTCCTCCGACCTCACAACAACATGCAGTAGGTGGATTGGCTACTCTAAATTACCCTGAGATATGAGTGAATGTGTGTGTGTGTGTGTGTGTGTATGTGTGTGTGTGTGTGTGTGTGTGTGGTGCCATGTGGTGAACTGCCATCCCATCCAGGGTGTATTCCTGCCTCACTCCCAGTATTCCCGAACCTACTGCGTCCCTGACCAGGATAAAGCACTTGCTGAGGTTGAATGAATGAATTAAATTGTAATAATAATAATTATTCTTAAAAATAAAAAAGAAGAAAAACAAAACAAACAACTGGATCAGAAACAGACTGTAAGGGCCAATCAGCTCTTTAGTTCCTTTTCATACCTGCTTGTATACACACACACACACACGCATACACACACACGCATACACACACACACTCTCATGACTGCAGGTGATCAATATGACAAGTGTTTCCTTTAAGGATGATATCATACATGCATACACACACATATGTGCACACACACACACACATATACAAACACACACACACACACACACACTGCTTTCTGGTTACTGAATGTGTATTGATTATGGTTTCTATTCTAGCCACGAAATTGAATGACTTAGCAGATGTGTGTGTGTGTGTGTGTGTGTGTGTGTGTGTGTGTGTGTGTGTGTGTTACAAAGAGCAGTGCTGACCCCAGCCATTTACTGCACTGGACAGAATACACAGCAAAAATGACTCTCTCTCTCTCTCTCTCTCTCTCTCTCTCTCTGTCTATTTCTGCCTTCCTCATCTATTTTCTCTCTCTCTTTCTTTTAGCTTCTCTTATTCCCAATTTTCCTTATTTCTTTTTTCTCTCCTCCCTTCTCTCCTCCCTCTTTCCTCCTCTTCCAGTTTCTCGTTATATTTCACTTTCTTTCTATTCTTCTTTTTACTTTCTCTCTCTGTCTCTCTACCTGTTTCAGTCTCTCTCTCTCTCTCTCTCTCATTCTCTGTTCTACATCCCTTTGCTTCTTTATCTTCTCGTCTGTATCTCTCTATCAGTCTTTCTCAGTCTCTCTTTCTCATTCTGTCTTTAAATCTTTCAATATTTCATTTTCCCTTTCTCCTCTCTCTCTCTTTCAGTCTCTCTATCTCTCCATTTCTCTTTTTCTGTCTATCTCTCCATCTCTCTCCTATAATGTCTCGCTTCATCACATCTTCATCTCTCATTGTGTCTCTTCTTCTCACTTTTTTAGTTTCACTACTGGTCGGTCTTTCTCGTCTGTTTACCTTGCTCTCCTCCTCTGCTTATCTCTCCATTTCTTTCTCTTTTTTAGTGTCTCTCTTCCATCTCCTCTTTGTATCTCTCTTTAAATTTTTCAATCTTCCTCTCTTTTTCCTTTTTGCATCCCCCCCTTTCTCTCTCTCTCTGTACATTTTTTTCATACGTGTTTCTCCATCTCTTTTTCCTTTAGTGTCTCCTCTCTTTTCCTCTCTCCTTCTCTTCCTTTGTGCCTCTACATCTCTTTCTTTAAATCTTTCAGTCTTTCTCTCCTTCTCCATCTTTTGTCTTCCCATCTCTTTCTGTTTAGTTTTACTGTCGGTCTTTCTTTCTCCTCTCTTGTCCTTGCTCTCTTCCTCTCGATATCGCTCCATCTCTCTCTCTTTCCTTTACTGTCTTGCTTGTATCTCATCTTTATCTCTCTCTTTAAATCCTTTAGTCTTTCTCTCATTTCCCCTCCATTGTCTCTCTTTCTGTCTGCCTGTCTCTCTCTCTCGTCCCTTGTCTCTTTCTTCTGTATCACTTTCTTTCCTGTCTATCCTTTTACCTCCACCTCTCTTATCTATTTAATTTAGTACTCTCTCTCCCTCTCTCTCTCTCTCTCTCTCTCTCTCTCTTACACACAAACAGTCTTTTTTTTTGCATTCCTTTCCCATGTGGATGTTTGTCCTATCAGATGCATGTGTGTATTTCTCCATCACATCCTTTCTCTTTATTTCATTCCTTTTTTTTTCCTCTCTTCCATCTCAGATCCACCTTTGGTTCTTGTGTCATTATGGTGCAGTGTGGAGAGAGGGAGAGAGGAAAAAGGGGGAGAGCTGGAGGCGATGCATTAGTGTGCAGCACCACTCTCTCTCTCTCTCTCTCTCTCTCTCTCTCTCTCTTTCTCTCTCTCGCCCATCCCCTCTCGATGTCTCAGACACGCTGCTTTAGCAGATTACATTAGCACTGGAGTACTGTACGCATTTCCCCCCTCTGTAAAGCTCACACACTCGTTCTGCGCACGAAGCCTTGGCCTTGACTCACGTGTATGATTTAGGACACTCTCGTTCCGTAGATTTCATCTATTGATTCGTAATTAAACACTCTGTTTTTCATCCAAATGATTCTATCGATTGCTTTTGTGCTGATTCAATGCGGCGAACTGCAAAGCACCCCAACTAATACCAATTACCTCTAAGTGCGTGTGTCCTTAGATTTGATGTGTGTGTGTGCGCGTAAAAGCATGCGTGCTGCTGTGTGTATTGGCTGCGTTTGACTGAATGTTTCAGTGCGTGGGTGTTCGATGATTTAGTGCGAGTAAAATAAGATGCGATGTGGAGGTAGAGGGAGCTCGGCTCGTTCTCTTTACCATGAATGGCGTGGCTTTGATGCACTTACGTAAGCGGGATTTCATTCAAGGCAGGTACGAGACTTTCCACCAGGAGTCTCCTGTGGTGGATGGAGGTCAGACATTTACATTCATGTTCATTTATTATTTATCTAAGAATTATTTGCATTTATATACCAGCTCAAATAAATGAGTGAAGCAGAATGAAACTGAAGCATGGAGATATTCAAGGAACCGAGGATGACTGAGTCTATCAGTTGACCAAAAACGTGAAGAGTTACAGCTGAAATGATAATAACACACTGAAAATGATTCATTTAATCACTAATAAAAATGATCAATTAGCCAATTTAGGAGCATATTGTAAACAGTTCAGTTTTATTTGTGTAGCGCTTTTAACGATGGTCACAAAACAGCTTTACAGAAATATAGAAATTACGGAGATCAATTTTAAATGTATAAATTTGTCCATAATGATGGTGGCACGGAAAAACTCTCTGAGATGATGTGAGGAAGAAACCTTGAGAGGAACCAGACTCTAAAGCGAACCCATCCTCATCTGAGTGACACCGGATAGTGCGATTATAAATCATTCCCTTCTATAACTGTGTACTACATGGACAAATAGTGTGATTATAAATAAATCTCTTCTGTAACTGTATACTATATAGTCAGAAAGTGCAACTGTGTAAACAGGAACTTATGAGCTTATGAGTAAGAGCATCAGAGTCATGTCTGTATGTAAGTGTGTGTGTGTGTGTGTGTGTGTGTGTGTGAGTGATATATTCCCTTCAACATTACACATACTATCTTTTGACTTTGTACTTATATATATGAACAAAAAGTATGTATTCATAAGCATAAACAAAAGATATGCTTAAAAAAGGGAAAGGTTAGTACTTTGTTGCAAAGTGAAAAGTTGTTGGCAATACTTCGAGACATCTGTGGTAAGAAGTAATTAATTTTGTGCAGCATTTTGGTTAAATTTTGGCTCATTCCTCTTCAGTTCCCCAAAGTTACAAGTTACAGGGATCCCACTGATGGATTCACAATTTCAAAATTCTCCATAAGTCAGGAGATGCAAGGCCTTCATGAGTTGTTTAGCTGGATGTAGGGGATTCTTGTCTTGTTAAAATGTCCGTCTTCTGCCCAGATTCAGTTTCTTGGCCGTTGAACTATAAATTCTTCTCTAATACCTCCTGCTCTGTTCATGTTTCCTTCGATGATGTGTAATGCCCCAGTACACAGACCTTATCATTATTCTGAAAGCGTGTTGTAATAATCTTGCATGGTGCACCTATCCAAGGACAATTATTTGTGGTTCAGTGAACTTTCCACGTGCATATTATCCAACCAATTGTACTGACAGGAATGTGTAAGATCTTTGCTATGGCTTTGTAGCTTTTTAAATTCAAACATTATTTAATAACGTTGTTCCTGAGAACTTTAGGAAGCTCCTTCAGCTTCACCATAATTGCTACTTGTTGTATGAAATCTTCTTAACCTTAAAAGACAACATTTTTATAATGACATTACGTGCAATTGGATGATTAATTCACAGAATTGATATCTAGAAGTTATAGATATGTATATATTTATATATAAAAGATAAAGGCATCTCTTTAAGTGTCTTTTGGAAGCACAAATCAAACTGAGTTGCTATCGTAGATTTCCTTCTCAGGATTTCCATCCACATTTCATTCACTCATGTTGTGGATTTTATTGCATTGGGATTGGCAGAGCATCAGCACCAAGTCAACTAATTATCTCTTAATTGGTGTTTCATGGAAAGTCATGCAGCTCTGCATGGTTAATGACTGGATTATTTCACCGTTTGTGTGAACTGAGTCTCATGGTGTTCCTAAAGATAACCTGCAATCTAAACTGTTTTTTTTTGCCTTGTTACTTCATGTTGCTGGTCATATTGCCGGTGTACGATTCATCAGTATCACTCACATATAACAAACAAAATGATTTTCTTCACCATTTTTGATCATTGTGCAACGCTTTTTACCCACAGCTTCAGATTTTCAACCACGTCACCATGAAGTAAAAACATTAACCAATAACGTTATGTCATGTGTCCTTCTCCGTTCCGTAATTGTGTCCTACTTTTCAAAATCCAATCACGTCTTGATTATAAATCGCCGAAGACTAGGCACACTTTATTTTCCACCTGAATATCTCATTTTGCTCAAAAGTTACCTGAAGAAATGAAGTTACAATTAGGGTGAGTGATATGACAAAATGTCGTACTTAAAGTTTCTGGCGTTCATTGATACTTTTATTAAATGCCATTTAAAAATAAATATTTTTAAATACTCCATACAAAACTTTAATATCTAATCATGCAAATCCAAATGACGTTGACTTTGTAGTTGTTATTAAAATACTGACAATACCTGTGATATCTCAGAAAATTGTCCCAATCCTCCTAATGCTTAACCCTAGAAACGATTTCCCTTTCACGTCGTCTTTAAAGATCACTTCAGAAATGCCGCAATGCAATCAGTGTGTCATAACAGGCACATCAACACACTGGGACGTTACCTAGTGTCCTGACACACTTGTCTGCTTAATGACACTGGTATAAATAGCGTCCAATGAAGCGCTAACAAGCGAAGAGTCTGTCACAGATTCACTGATTGCTAACTGGAAGTGAGAACTGAAACTCAAAGCCGATGCTAAAATTTCTCTCACTTTTGCTTTTTATGATGTTTGAAATGGCTAGGAAATGATACAATATTCATATGCATGTCTATAATGTTGACAGTAGTACAAGCTACAAGTAATAAAATGATTTAAAAAAAAAAGTTTTCTGTAAGGAGATGTTTATTTAACATGTATGGAAGGAGTCTCCAGTGTCAAGGCTTTGTTTCTGACCTGGAAAAGTTTTCATGATGAAGGATTTAGTACTTTTCTCAGTACTTTTCAGTACTCAGATACTTTTCTCAGTAACATGACAAACTTTCATGATATTAAATGTTAGAATATAAGGATAAGTACGACATCTCCTTCACTGGAAAATTGCTGTGGTGTAAGAGGAATAAAACACTTGGAGACTTGCTGTTATTGGAAAATAATCAACGTCCTTGTCAGATCTGTCTTAAATCGCTTTCTCAGCACTGATCCGAGACCAGCCTGCTCCGAGATCTCCACCAGGTGCTATGTCACGGTTTGAGCTGAGTCGGCATGCGTCGCAGGAAGTGACCTCGGAGCAGGTGTTGCAGTGACTCACAGACACTCTACAAATAGCCCCTTGTGTCCTACATTCCATTAGCACACTTACACAAGTGGGTTTTTGGACTCACAGTACTCTGTTATTTGTCAGCGTAAGGGATGCCGTGACCCTCTTCCCATCTGTTCTGACTGGCCTGGTGTGCCACTGCTGCTGCGGGAATGCAGATCAGCAGATCACAGTCGCTCTGAGGTCATTGTTTCTTTTCTGGTTCTGGAAAATTCCCAGTTTCGTATTTGAGATGAGTCTAAACGACCAGATGAGCTTATTGGTGTCAATGTAATACAACAAACACTACAGTATCTTCTATTGTGTAAACTATTGCAACAACTTTATTCAGTTAAAATGAGGCAGATTTAATATTAAAGGTGCAGTAACTTTTAAATCAGAGTATTTTTTATTATTTGGTGAGATCTTATAACTACACAACTATAAGTGATTTCTCAGACTGTATCATTTTAGAGCCAGTCGTTTGTGCACCACGAAACTAAATAACATGTAGCGCACAATTAATAATGGATGATGTAGTAGAACTGGTGAATAGTTAGGCGTAGTTAATGTTAAAGGTGCGGTCAGTTATTTGTAAATCGTACTATTTTGTAATATTTGCTGACTTTCTACAACTACGCAACTTAAAGCTGCTTCTCAGACTGCATACCTTTAGAGCAAGTGGTGCGTGCAGTGAGACACTAAATGGCATTTAGTGCACCATGAATCATGGACGATGTACTAGAACTGGCGAGAAGAATGAGGCATAATTAATGTAAAAGGTGAGGTTAGTGATGTTTAAAATCAGTATATTTTTGTATCATTTGGCGAGGTTCTCACATTCTGACAGCTTTAATAAAATATCTGCTCACAGGAGAAACTCATGTCTCTGTGGTACCTCCATGTGGGAAAAAAAAGAAGGAATCACCAGCATTCAAACAACCAGGACAAGGAGTTGTGTCTACTTTCCTATCAGTCATATTAATAAGCTCCGCTTTTTGAGTTATCTTTCAGGATTCAGTGCTTTGTGGGCATGGTTTTGGACAGAACACTCTATTAGGCGGCTGTTTGTGTTTTAAGAACTGTGGAATGTAGTGCATTATTAATAAGGGATGATGTGGCTGACCTGGAGAAGAACTTGGGTATAATTAACTTTAAAAGTGCAGTCAGTGCTTGTTATATCAGAATATTATTGTAATATTTGGCAAGGTTTTCCTCACATTCTGACATTTTTAATAAAATATCTACTCGGGTGAGGAAAAAAAAAGACCATGAACATCCAGCCAATCAATACAAGGAGGCGTGTCTACTTCCATATCAATGATGTTGAGAGCACCACCTTTTGCACTATTGTATAATTTTTATTTTCATAAGCTAGCAATTGCCAACTTGCACCAAAATCTCTGACAAATTGCGTACTTTTGGTGGAATTAGTGCATTCGGTGAGCAGAAGGGGTGGAGCCATACACAAGCTGCAAACTAGGAACAAAACCTTACTGGTGGACATTTTGAGGTGTAAAACGTAGTTACTCAGTGTACCCGAAGAAATGCAAAGCATTAGTGTTCAGTTTAAGAGGTTGTTACTTTACAAGCGTCCCAGTACTAGCTAGTCAAGAAGTAAAGTGCATAGGGTGTGAATTGGGACTGAGCCACATGCTTTTTACGGGCTAGTTAATTATTTTGTTAAATTTTTGATTAATGAACTAGCATTCTTGTAGTAATTCAAGTTTTGCTAGAAATAATCATCCAAACACATACTGTGTGTATACTGTGTAATGCTTTGCTGATGCTGTGCTAGTCAGTTGGTGCAGTGCATTTAGTAGATTATGCCAGGGGTGGAGAATCTGCCGTGTGTGTGTGTGTGTGTTGAATACAAAAAGAGATCGGGTGTAGTGGAGAAACAGCAGATGAAGAGAGCAGGCAGGTTTCAGCTTCCTCATGTCAGTCCTCAGAAACACACACTATGCTTTCTGACAGAGAGCAGTCACCATCCATCAGGCTCACTCCAGCAAGCTAAATATCTTCACCAACTCTGACTTCTTCTCTCCTGGTCCTGAGTGGTTTCTGTCTCTCCTTCTCTCTCTTTCTCTCTCTCACACTCTCTCTCTCTCTTTCTGTAAAACCACTGCAGTAAATTCTTCTTCAACACCGAGCATGAGCTTATCAAGAAGCCTGCAGCTGGACGATAT
This sequence comes from Pangasianodon hypophthalmus, assembly GCF_027358585.1. Taxonomy (NCBI): domain Eukaryota; kingdom Metazoa; phylum Chordata; class Actinopteri; order Siluriformes; family Pangasiidae; genus Pangasianodon; species Pangasianodon hypophthalmus. The sequence continues at coordinate 3,844,406 of NC_069722.1, read as the reverse complement.
GACGTGGACATTGATAAACTACGTCACAAAGCGCTTTTCTTTACCATTATTACAGCAGATATTGCCAGAACATTGCAGGAATGTTACAGCGATAACATTCCCTCAGTGGTCTGATAACGTTGAGGACCAAATCATCACTACAGCAGAATTTATCGAACATTGTGGGAACGTTCCCTCAATGTTTTAGTAATGTTGAGAAATAAATGATTATTACAGCAAATGTTTCTGGAACATTGCAGGAGCATTGCAAAGACAATGTTTCCTCAATGTTCTCATAACATTCATCACTACAGTAGATTTTTTAGAATATTACAGGAACGTTTCAGAGATAACGGACCTTCAGCGTTTTAATAATATTGTAAAGCAAACCTCCGATATTTTAGAAAGTTGGAGGACTATTCCAAAGATAACGTTGCCTCAGCGTTCTAATAGCATTGTGAAGCAAACCATTATTACAGAAGATATTTTTAGAATATTACGTTGCAAAAATAGCATTCTCTCAATGTTCTTATAACATTGTGATGCAAACCATTATTACAGCAAATGTTTTTTTTTTTTTTTAAATAACATTACAGATGCGTTCCAAAAATAACGTTCCCACAACATTCTAATAATGTCGTGAAGCTGACCATCATAACAGATGTTTTAGAACATTGCTGGAATATTCCAAAGATAATGTTTCCTCAATGTTCTAATAACGTTGTGAAGCAAATTATTATTACAGCAGGTGTATTTAAAACATTGCAAAAATGTTCCAAAATAATGTTCCCTTAACGTTCCAGTTATGTTGTGAAACAAACCATTATTACAGCAGATCTTTGTTCCAAACAAAATGTTTCCTCATAGTTCTTATAACGTTGTGAAGCAAACCATTATTACATCGGACGCGTTAAGGGTACTACGCAAACGTTCCAAATATTATCATTCTTAGTCATAGCTACAGATTTGTCGCTGAATGGATGGCGATTTTTTTTTTTAAATGCGTTTTACATTTTACAGTTTCTTAAAGTTTGCACACTTTTTGTACATTTTTATACATAATATACACAGCTACACAGACACCTTAACAGTTGGGTAGCTAGCAGCTTGCAAATGATAAATATTACATATTTTTGGGCATTTTTTTCAGACTTGGTTTGTTTTTTAATGACAGTAGAACAGAAACAGGTCGATTTCTGGTTGTTTTTAAATGGATCAATCAGATTCGCTGTAGTACTGGCTTCTGTACTGGCTTTGGTACGGGCCTTTTTTTTTTTTTTTTTTTTTTTTTGACAGTACTGAATTAGCATTTTATTTGATTGCTTTAAGGAAAAACTGCTTATTAATGGTTTTTCCCATTACCTTGTTTTTTTTCTAATCAATTTTAATTTAAAAGCATAAATAAAATGCTATGGCACTGTTCGATTTTCAATTCCGATTGGTCAGAAGGTGTTAATTATTATTTGACGAATAGCTCCTGGCTTTAAGGCACATCACATGCACTCATTCTGTATTAACACGTTATTTAACATAGGCTAAAATTATCCCTTATTTTTTAAAAATAAATAAACACTTTGTTGCTATGGTGAAGATATATATAAGGAGAGCACTTGCAAATTATGGAATAAGAAACCAGCTTCCATGCTTTCTAACATTTAATTGTAACAAAGTTCCTTAAGCTTCTCAGCAAAGTGATGCGTCGACTTGTTTTGCAGATTCTCCAACATAAACATAAACACATAAACGTAACAATAAAAGGTTAAAAATCAGAACAGGTTGTTTCTTAACAAAGTAAAATATGTAAATGTTGTCCATTTTCTGTCATATAAGCTGAATAAAGCACTCTAGGGTGTGCTGGGGTGGGACATGGGTGACAACCGCATGTCCTGTCCTGCTCATGTGTGTACTCTCTCTCTCTCTCTCTCTCTCTCTCTCTCGCTCTGGGACACTGTGACAGTGATGAGTCAGTAATAATAATATGTTTAATAATCCCAAGGTCGCATTAGAGGAGGTGCAGACACCCAGACGTCAACACAAACACAACGCAAACACACGGACAGAACAGACGAGTTAGCCGACTGACGAGTGACGAGGTTCACCTTTTATTCAGCCTAGTGGATGGTAATTATCTGATCTGATGCGTTTGCTGTCTTCCTCGTAGTCTTAGAGCCTTTTTTCTGGATTATTCTGTCTTTACAAGCATAAATACTTCACAGAACTTGTAGTTAGTCATCTCTGCTGATGCTACAGTAGAATCTCTGCTGATGTACCACAATGCTGAATTTGTACTACACCAATTGCTAATTTCTAATAATTCATATCGACTTTTGTTGTACTTCCATTCTTTCGTAAACTGCATAGACTCCAGTTAGGGGCTATTTTTGCAGTTTTTGTACGATTTTGAGTTTTTTGCATATGAATAAACCTTTACAAATATTTACTGCGCAAGTGTCTGGTATCTTTTTTTTCTTTTTCAGCACGGCCTAGCTGATATGATCTTATCATTCTTTTTTCACTTGAACATACTATAACAATGCAATGGACACAAAAACACACAAAAACACACAAATCATTTTTAAATCTACGTTTTAACTGACTATATCTACACCAAAGAAAAACACTGCATGTTCAGAATGCTGATTTACTTAGCAACGTTACGAGGAACTTGCTTTATACAAACCACCCACTGCCTGCATAAACACTCAGATTTACAGCAGATCATGTGTTTTTGCATATGTCTTCTCATAGCTGTGTCAAATGTTAGCATGTAATATGTGTGTTGCATACGTCTCCACAAGAAGTTCAAGCCTGGAAACATATCTTGTGAGAGCTAAACATACTGGATGATTAAATCCATGAGCAAATCTGAAGCATCCTCCTCAGCTGTTTTGAGTATAAGTATATAAGAATATCGTAGTATATGACATTCTGCCACCACATTATCACGACGTCACTGTTTTTATATTGAATTTGACAATTGGAGATACCAAAACTTTTTTGTGATAGACAATAAGGAAGCACATGTAACTTCATCACTGGAATCAAATATCTCTACTATTAAAGTATTTTCATTGTTGCAGAATTTATACTTTTTCTCCACTACATTCTGGATTGGCTAAATTATATTTTTTTGAAATCAAAGCAAACCTATCCTAGTGCAGCGCAACTTTTAATTGGCCGAGAAAGCTAGCTGTAAACTGTCCATATCGTACAGTCAGAGCGTCAAAATCCAAAAAATTGTCCGACGTCCTTGGCCTTGTGTTTAAAATACTGGAACAGAAGAATGAGTCCTTTGCTTTCAAACGTGTGAATATCTCCGCCTTCAAAAATTCACCAACTAATTTGAGGAAATGGTTTCTGCGTATGTTTAATAAATAAATGTCTAAACTCTCTATCTCCTTGTTTTGGTCTGCAGTCTTTCGGAGAGGTCTCTAGAAACTGCTCATCAAAATAATATAACTAAAATAACTCAGTACTTTTACTTTTGATACTGACATACAGTTAAAAGCAGGTATTTTTGTACTTGTAGTTAAGTAGAAATGTAAATAGAAGATGTCTGTGTTTACTTGAGTATCATGGTAACACTTTCACTCAAGTACTTTGTCCACGACTAGTCATAGCAAGTTACAACTTTTATCAGGTTTTGACCTTGATGCTAGAAATGATCTCAGATTGATTGTTGTATGTGCACACTTTTTTAAAAATTAAAATATGGCTTGAGAACGAATGCAACAGTTTGGTGGATTGTGCTGAGTGGGATTTTTTTCCCTGCCCGAACACCCAGGTTGTGTATTTGTCCACTTCCGTGTGCGTGTGTTCACTAGACAAGGCGTGTTTACTCATTAGATAATCATTCATCAGTAAAAAATTATGAAGGTTGTGAGAGAAAAGCTGGAGTGGTGGAGGAGGAGTGTGGTGGAGCTGAAACGGAGAGGACGCGTAAGAGAGGCAGCATGAAAGGGAATCGGCTCGAATGAAAACGAGGTCAATGTGATACTCTGAGTGAAGAAAAAACAGAAGTGAAGGAAAAAAAAGAGTTCAGTAGGAGATGCTGTCAATTAATATTATATTAGTATGTAAGAAATAAAACACTCAGGGGTGTGCGGTTATAGGAAAATAATCAATGATGGGGTGGTGTGATGAAGCAGAGTTACTGTTACCTCCCTGAAGTTGATTATTTTCCTATAACTGCATGTCAGAAAGTGTTTTATTCCTCATATATCACAGAAATTTGCCAACAATTTTAACACTTTTACATTTATTAAAGACTGACATATACTTTTTATCCATTTATAGTTACATTTAATGTTGTGGAAACAATTTAGTTCCTGTTCCTGTTCTCACTTGTGTTCTAGCAGCTATGAACAGTTGTATCCTCATCAGCCTCTCTTTTTTTCTCTCCCTTGAACTTAATAAGACAAAAACGACTTAATAAGACAAAAACAGCGCAGCTTGTCTTGTTCGAATGCATAACAAAATGCGCAGAAAGCGTAAATATGTTCTTGTGTCTGTAAAGCTATTATAAAGCGCTGACACTGGAGACTCCTCACAGAAAACTTCCCCATTTCAATGATTAGATATTTTTCTTTGATAAATAACAACACATTATTAAAATATGTAGATTTATTGTGGTGCATGTGCTGTACGAGTCCCTGTGAATGAGCTGTTGCTATGGAAACGATAACAAATTCAAACGAGTGTATTCGTGTATTCGAGTGTAAACCTGTAATTTGTAGCTGCTGTTAGAGAAAACGAATCACCTTCTGACCAATCAGATTTGAGAATTCATCACTGCTGTGGGATAAAGATATTTAATATGGTATCATATTATAGAGTTTTTTTCTTCGTCTTCCATTCTGCGCTATCCATTTCCTTTTCTGTTGTCGTTTACTCGTCCTGCATCACAGCCTCTCCCACTGCACCCAAATCTACTCTCCTGTTTTCAGTCCGTGTCATATGGACATGCCTAAACACCCTGTCTAAATGATTTATAGAACCGTTTACCGAGCCGCAGCCTGAGCGCTCATTTTAATTACAGCGGGGGATCTAGTATCTATCGTCAGAGGATCTGTCCCTCATGATTGCGTTGGTATTGGTGGGATTTGCAGACAGAGGAGTACAGAGTGTGTGTGTGTGTGTGTGTGCTGCAGTCATGTTTGGAGGGAATGTTTAACTTGCTGCAGTGAGCCTCACAGCGATGCGGGCTGTGCTTTTATACCGAGACGAAGCTGCAGAGAACCACCGGTGCTCACACTACCACTTTCTCCTTCCTTTCACTGCTAAATGCACCACTTTACATTTCTACGACTCAACAAAATATCCGTGTCCAGTCACGCATAGCAATCTTTACAAGGTCTGCTGTTCGCTTGTGTACGCCATATGAAGTCGCTCTGTAGTCACGTCCTGTGGTCCAGCTTGCGTTTGTTTCCAACAGCTAATGCAGACAATGAAACAGAACTAGGAAAGTCGAAAGCAATTACAGGAGAGTAGGGTCCAAGCACAGAGCTGAACAGCTGAGCGTTAAGAGCAGCGTTCAAATTATACGAATCTCCCAGGAGTCTGAATGAAAGTTATGTGATACTGCGCATCGTATTAAGTCTAATCTCATTACAAAGCAAGCTTGCGTGCGAGTTTGATTAATGATATACTGTGATATATTGTTATTGCTAGATACGTTTTTAAAATTTATTATAGTTTAGCTTTACTATAGCTCTACTATGTTACTTAATTACAGTGTGGGGAATAAAACCTGGGGGTGTGCTGTTATGGGAAAATAATCAACGAAGGGGTGGTATTTTTATATAAAAGCTATAGAGTCATTCTTTATGTGGCAAATATTCCACATAATCTAAGTTTAATAACAGACATATCTTTTAAAATGTGCTGTTATTTAACAAAGCAGAATATATTGAGAATCACTGATGTGGTGGATTTTTCTGTAAAGAGAGTTTTATTTAACATTTATGGAAGGAGTCTCCAGTGTCAGTGCTTTGTAAAGGTCAGTAAGTCTTCAGAATGTTTCCAAATTGTCACTTTTTAAATTCCAGAGAGTTAAGGTGAGTGAACAACTGTTTATAGCTGCTATAATGTAATTAATAATAACAGGAACTAATTTGTCGCGTGAACGTTCCATGAATTTAAATGTAACTGTAAATGGATAAAAGGTATGACGTGTCATTCTTTAACTATTAAAAAAATGCAATACTTGGCTAGTTAGTGTGGTCTAAGAGGAATAAGACACTTCAGGATGTGCTGTTATTGGAAAAGAATCAGCTTTCATGGAGGTAACAGTAACTCTGCTTCATGATACCACCCTGTCGTTGATTATTTTCTTATAACAGTATGACCCATAGTGTTTATTCCACTTGCATTTGGTGTACACGGTGAGTAATGAGTGTGTTGTTGTCAGTACCTGGCTAAGATTTAGAAGCTGCTGATACACGGCAGCAAAAAATCCAAAATCTACACCCAAGTAGGCTCTCACAAAACACGGCAAAGGTGGCTGATGGTTGTGATTAATGCGTCAGGGCTGGTGATTGTCGACTCGCACTTTGCTGGCGTGATTGTGCTGACTTGGCTGTCAGATGCTCACAGACACGAGTCAGCAAGCTGTCAGTAGCGGTGATTCTTTTGTTGTGCTTGAGAGGTGCGTGCCTTAGAAATGAAAGAGGAAAGCGATGTCCATCATCGCTGCACTGTTAGAAAGATTTCTAAACATATTTTTATTCATAATATTAATGATATATTAAAAGGATCATTTATTCATTTTATTCATTTTTAGCGCCTTGTGTGCCATGTGAGACAAATTGTTTTCAATTTTACCTCAGCCGACCACACTCATTCACTCATTCGTTCATCTTCAGTCGCTGATTTTTCCTGGTAACAGAGCCTGTCCCGGGAACACTAGGCACGAAGTGAAAGTACACCCTGGATGGCGTGAAAATCCATCTCAGGGAACTGACCTCACCCCTGTTTTTCCCCATTTTCTCCCTAATTTGGTTCTAGCCAATTCACAACTCTTCCCTATCATACAGCAGCTACCAGCTAGGTACCAATCACGTGCTTCCTCAGAGACGTGTGAAGCCAGCCAACCATGTCTTTTCGAACTGCTGCGTCCCAGAGCTGCGTAACACATTTGGAGGAAAGCACTATCCACCCTCTTCCACATACATGACCTCGCGGATACATACGATTGGCTGGTGTTGCTCTGATTGACAGGAAGAGAGAGTATGCCCCTCCCATCCTGAGAGCACAGCCAGTTTTTCTCCCTTGATCTCTCGGACACGGATGGCTGTGGCATCACCAGGATTCGAACATGATCCCTTTTCGTTAAACTTCACGAAATTAAACATCTTTGAAATGATTCGATTGTTACAGATCTGAAATAACTTTTCAAAATTACAGACTGCACCTTTAACTGTATTGCACATGGATGCAGGATTTACAAAGGCAGCAAAATTCACATGTAGAACATAAAGTATGATGTATACCATCAAATATAAGTATTGACTGCATGTTTAATGTATTTCCTGGGAAGACCGGTGCTAAAATATTGTAGCGCACTTGCTAAGGGACGTCAGGGACTCCCGTGCACTTCCTTTTAAAGTGTGGCCTCCATTTCAGTAGTGGCTTTAAGGCCTTTCTCCTGACGCTTTAAATCTTTAAACACACTGATGTTCTCAGTGTTATGTGTGCAGCAGAGAGTTGTGTTTAAACCATGACCTGACAGGCGTACGATAAGACGTTTGAAAACATATGCACGATATGCGCACCAGGTACAGAAGGTTTAGAGCCGGGGTATTAAACTCAAATTCTCCCCGGGCCACATCAGCATTTTTGTGAGCCCTTGAAGGGCCATAAACTAAGGTTATTAATTTTTAATATAGCCTATTATTATGTATTCTATCGATTAACACCAGGCCCTGAAAGCAGAGTGGGACGTTTCTAGGAACAAGAAGATAGTAGAAATGATTATAACATTGAAACTAATGTTTCAGTTTCATTTTTTTGCACGCTCTCGCAGGCTTGAGATTGACACCTTAGACATTTAACCAGGCCAAGAACCACAGTGTGAGGACAATCTGTCTGTGTCTGACCCGAACCTGGAGACGGAGCAATACCTGAGCTTCCTTAGGGTAGCATTTCACCTGCAGCAGACCAGATCATCAGAAAAGAAAATTCATTATGAATGTTGGTCAAATCCACCTAAATCAGCTTTACCTTCTACTTTAACTAAGTTTTCCACCAATCAGTGGCATCGAATGGCATTGCAAATGGGTTTAATATACACTATATTACCAAAAGTATTCGGTCACCTGCCTTGACTCACATATGAACTTAAGTGCCATCCCATTCCTAACCCATAGGGTTCAATATGATGTCGGTCCACCTTTTGCAGCTATTACAGCTTCAACTCTTCTGGGAAGGCTGTCCACAAGGTTGAGGAGTGTGTTTATAGGAATTTTTGACCATTCTTCCAAAAGCGCATTGGTGAGGTCACACACTGATGTTGGTCGAGAAGGCCTGGCTCTCAGTCTCCGCTCTAATTCATCCCAAAGATGTTCTATCGGGTTCAGGTCAGGACTCTGTGCAGGCCAGTCAAGTTCATCCACACCAGACTCTGTCATCCATGTCTTTATGGACCTTGCTTTGTGCACTGGTGCGCAGTCATGTTGGAAGAGGAAGGGGCCCGCTCCAAACTGTTCCCACAAGGTTGGGAGCATGGAATTGTCCAAAATGTTTTGGTATCCTGAAGCATTCAAAGTTCCTTTCACTGGAACTAAGGGGCCAAGCCCAACTCCTGAAAAACAACCCCACACCATAATTCCTCCTCCACCAAATTTCACACTCGGCACAATGCAGTCCGAAATGTATCGTTCTCCTGGCAACCTCCAAACCCAGACTCGTCCATCAGATTGCCAGATGGAAAAGCGTGATTCATCACTCCAGAGAACGCGTCTCCACTGCTCTAGAGTCCAGTGGCGGTGTGCTTTACACCACTGCATCCGACGCTTTGCATTGCACTTGGTGATGTGTGGCTTGGATGCAGCTGCTCGGCCATGGAAACCCATTCCATGAAGCTCTCTGCGTACTGTACTTGGGCTAATCTGAAGGTCACATGAAGTTTGGAGCTCTGTAGCAATTGACTGTGAAGAAAGTCGACAACCTCTTTGCACTATGCGCTTCAGCATCCGCTGACCCCTCTCCGTCAGGTTAGGTGGCCTACCACTTCGTGGCTGAGTTGCTGTTCCCAAACTCTTCCATTTTGTTATGATAAAGCTGACAGTTGACTGTGGAATATTTAGGAGCGAGGAAATTTCACGACTGGATTTGTTGCACAGGTGGCATCCTATGACAGTTCCACGCTGGAATTCACTGAGCTCCTGAGAGCGGCCCATTCTTTCACAAATGTTTGTAAAAACAGTCTGCATGCCTAAGTGCTTGATTTTATACACCTGTGGCCAGGCCAAGTGATTAGGACACCTGATTCTGATCATTTGGATGGGTGACCGAATACTTTTGGTAATATAGTGTACCAAAGGTCTTAGTGAACTTTACACAACCTACAAGTGTGCTATTCCTGGTGCTGTACGCTGAGATTGTGTACAAATCCGTCATCTATCTCTGCTGTGATTGGTCAGCATTAAAGGGTAACTGCTATCATTCAGGCTTGTTAGTCGCTAATCCAGACGTTTGTGAGGAATTTTATATAACTGGATCTTTCTGGCTTTTAGTTGAATGCCCCTGAACTAGGATATGACAAAGCTGAATGTTGAAATTTCAATTATTTAAGAAATAATTTTCCAGACATGAATTTACACAGCAGTCTAAAGGAAAATTATTAACGTCAAAAAAACCGATGAAAACACGAGTCTTTAAAATATGGAATGCTAAACATTTAAATTTCTTTTTTTTTTTTTTTATTATAAATAATTTTTTTTTTCTCATGCTACTACCAGATGGTCATGCAAATGCATGTCTCGATATAATATTATTAATATTCTTAATTTGCTTTTAAGACGCCTAGATGTGTAAATTTCAGGTTTTGGCCTTCGGTATCTGGAGCTCGGGTGTATCTGGAGCAGGCCGTGTGTGTGGTGCGAAAGTGACGTTGGGCACCTCGTCAGAGTTTTGAGGCCGAGATGAGATGGGCTCGTCAAAAATTAGTTCATGCTAATCGGGTTGGGGAATTGGTTTATTCTCCCAGGACCCCTTGAGTCCTTCATTTTCACTGCTGCTCATCTCGTCACGAGGGGATTGACCTGACTGGTGCTATTTGAGAAACATCCTTAAAGATGGGACTTTTTAGGTGCTTCTGTCAAACACTTAAGTCTTTAGTTAATCGTGTGTGTGTGTGTGTGTGTGTGTGTGTGTTGTTCGTCCTGCACTATGAAAACCTGATGATATAATGGATAACTTGGAAAAATGTGAAATGCTGCATTAAAGAAATTGCTGTTGGGGCTGTGTGTGTGTGTGTGTGTGTGTGTGTGTGTATATAATTGGATGCTGGGACAGACAGAGACAATCAGATTATATTGATTTGAGGTGATAGGAGGAGATAAAAGACAGGGACACGCTCACACCGGCTGATCGATGCACATCTCTCTGCATTAGAGCCTGACGCGACACCTCTGATTTCAGAACAGTGGCACCGCACCGCATCACATTCCGCTATAACACACTGCGAGAACACTTTCTCTCTCACTTCCTCTCTCCTTACAACCTCAGTCTGCGTTTATCTCGTTCACCATCTGTCTTTCTCCTGTCATAACTGTTTCAAACAACTTAACCTCGAAAACATTTATTTCTTCCTTTCATCATGCCCCCATTTGAAAATGCGCCTCTTTTAGCTCCGCCTTCTTTTCTCCCCTCCTCTTCTGTTTTCCTTCTTCTCTAAGGTGTTTTCCTTGTCTCTGTGCAGTGGCATTTTACGGCTGTTGCCACACACACATACACACACACACACACACACTCTCCCCCTCTCTCTCGTTCCCCTTTACTGATTATGGTATGTGGCGCTCTCTGTTGGCAGAATGATGCTACTTTTGTATTTTCTGTTTCCTCTGCAGTGGATGTGTATTGACATCTCCCTCCACCACTCGAATGCTTGACTTTAATCATATAAATAAGCACCAGATTGCAAAAAGCCGCAAGCAATTATTATTATTTTTTTTTTCTTGCTATTCTTAAACCAGCATCTGTGAATTATAAATAAAATATAATTTAAATGTACCCACACACAGTGGTCCCTGAAGTCCAGTTATGCACAGTAGGGGGATTTAACTAAAATTTATAAAGGTCCAATTACATAAAATTCTTATTAAGTTTGAGATACTTCAGCATCCACCTTGTAGCTGTACTTGTCGGCCATTTTATTTGGTACAACTGTCATTTTAGGCCACTTTGTAACTAAAAAACAATACTGGCTGTAAGTAATCTGGTATTATGCAGAGTTCTTCATGATTGACATCGTATACTATTCAACTTCTTGACATGATTGTGTTCTTCCCTCTCTCTTTCTGAATCTTTAGTACGTGGCGTTCGGCTCACTCTTCTTCATCCTCATCTCCATCTCGACGTTCTGCCTGGAGACGCATGAGGCGTTCAACACCATCTACAACCGTACAGAGAATGTGACGGTGGGCAACGTGACGCGTGAGGAAGTGGTGTTCGAGGTGGTGACGGACAGCTGGCTGACGTACGTGGAAGGCGTGTGCGTAATATGGTTCACCATCGAGGTGTTCACGCGTGTCATCTTCTGCCCCGACAAGGCCGAGTTCTTCAAGAGCTCGCTCAACATCATTGACTTCGTGGCCATCCTGCCCTTCTACCTGGAGGTGGCGCTCAGCGGCCTCTCGTCCAAGGCTGCCAAGGACGTGCTGGGCTTCCTGCGTGTCGTCCGCTTCGTCCGGATCTTGAGGATCTTCAAGCTCACGCGCCATTTCGTCGGGCTCCGCGTGCTGGGCCACACTCTGCGTGCCAGCACCAACGAGTTCCTGCTCCTAATCATCTTCCTGGCTCTCGGGGTGCTCATCTTCGCCACCATGATTTACTACGCCGAGAGGATCGGCGCTGACCCCGGCGACCCCACGGCCAGCGCCCACACCTCATTCAAGAACATCCCTATTGGCTTCTGGTGGGCCGTGGTCACCATGACTACGCTGGGCTATGGCGACATGTATCCTGAGACGTGGTCGGGCATGTTGGTTGGCGCTCTGTGTGCCCTGGCTGGTGTGCTCACCATCGCTATGCCAGTGCCTGTCATCGTCAACAACTTCGGCATGTACTACTCACTGGCCATGGCCAAGCAGAAGCTGCCCAAGAAGAAGAATAAACACATCCCACGAGCCCCGCAGCCTGGCTCGCCCAATTACTGCAAGCCCGATGCTCTCGCCATGGCCACAGCCTCGCCGCACAGGATCATGGGTAATGTGCTGGGCGGCAGCATAGCAGGGGACTGCCCCCTGGCGCAGGAAGAGATCATCGAGATCAACAGAGCAGGTGTGTGTTGATCAGTTGTTCTTAACTTTAAAAATTCCTTCCTGTTGTGTGTGTGAGTATGTGTGTGTGTGTGTGTGTGTGTGTGTGTGTGTGTGTGTGTGTGTGTGTATATGTGCGTGTGCACGTGTGGGTTCTCATAAGGTTCCATTGTGTCAGATACACTACATCCGTCTCGGTGTTACACTGGCCATTAGTCCTCTTTCTCAAGTGTCACAGAAGTACTTACTGGAGTTTTCCCATCACACACTCTCTCTCTTTAACACACACACACACACACACACACTTTTACACTTGCACACTTACTCAGACATACGCTGAGGTTTTATTCAGCAGGCAGGATTGGCCTGTCATGGCCATGCCTGAAAGAAGAGAGAAATGTAAATAAACGTATAGAGGATCATGAATCGTGTATCTAGAGGACTTGCGATTCTAAATGGAAAACAGACTCAGTGTTTCCAGTCGCTCTCCAGAGAGTATACACACTTATAACATCCAGCTCTGAGCTTTTACTTCTCATCTGATGATTAAGCAGTGTGTGTGTGTGTGTGTGTGTGTGTGTGTGTGTGTGTGTGTGTGTGTGTGTGTTGAGTGGGCGCTCGTCACGATCATTTGTGGAATTTGATTAAATTTCAATAGTTGAAAGGATGCGTGCATGATATGTAAGGAACAGAACACTTGGGGGTGTGTTGATGCAGGAAAATAAACACCGACGGGGTGGGACAGGAGTGTGATGAAGTGGAGTTACTGTTACCACTCTGCAGCTGATTAGTTTCCTGTAACAGCACGTCTTATGTGTATTGTTCCTCTAACACTACGGGAAATTTTCAGTGCTAACATTTGTTATTTATACCAGTGATTGTGTAGAGTTATTTAATGTTGGGAAACATCTGAAACAAGTTAGTTCCTGTTTCCTGTCTTGAAGTTAATAAGACAAAAAAAACACGCAGCTTGTAATGTTACAAACAACAGCAACCATCATAAACGGAGCTGAGTAAAATGTTCCGTGACGTCCCTGATTGATTCATACTAAGTAGGTTTGAGTAATACTAAAGATTTCAGTATCAGTGTCATTATTGAAGAGTACCAAAAAACGAACACAAAAACACCTCATGTCATGGCACTAATTAATAAGTGCTTAAGTGAGCAGTGTTTTTGGTTTTTCACTGATGCAACAAGGCCGAATAAAGTGTAAAAGAGTGCGAGTGTGTGTCTGAGACGGGATCTCCTCGCCGGAAAGGTACACTTTCACGCTGATGTTATATAAGTGAGCTTTTTAAAGTTCTGCTTGCTAAGTTTACTTACCACCCTGGTGCTGTCCATGCTGCCGTTTCTCTGACCTGTCACAGAGCCTCCCTCTCTCTCCCTCTTTCTCTCTCTCTCTCTTACTCTCTCTCTCTCAGCCTACACACTGCGGCTGGTTTTATTCCCCCTGGAATTTCATCATTTTTTTGGAAAGTTTACTTATTGTACATTTAATGCAAGTTCATGTGTGAGGGTGTGAAGTTCTAGAGCATCATAATTGCTAAATTTTTTTTTTTGAAAGTAATTTTAAAAATTTTTATTCATTAGTTTTCTCTGGAATGACCTAGAAGACCTAGAAGGCCTTATGCTGCCTCTCTATTGGAAAGCAGGAGATAATATCAATAACAAATGTCCTCAATAACAAAATTGTGAACATCAAATATCTTAATTTACACCACAGGACTGTTGAGTTTTTAATTCTGATTGGTCAGAAGGTGTTGATTTATTTTTTATAACAGCAGCTCTGATAGTAGCGCAGCTGAAAATCAGCACTTCGTAACAGTCAGGGTTAAAACTGTAACTGTAACTGGAGAGAGAAACAAAGACAGACTGGTGAGAGAACGACTGTTTATAGCTGCTGTAGTGTAAGTGAGAACAGGAACTGACCTGTTCATGGATATTTCACAACATCAAATGTAACTATAACTAGATATGACTATAAGTATGTCATTCTTTAATAAATGAAAAATGTAAACGTTGACAAATTGCTGTTGTGTAACTGGAACAAAACACTTCAGGATATGTTTTTATACCAAAATAATAAACTTTGGGGCTGTAACAGTAACTCCACCTCATCGCATCACCCCGGCATTGATTATTTTCCTATAACTGCGCACCCCAGTTTGTTTTATTTCTTACATTTGTACTTTTAGAAATATTTCTTCATTCAGTTGACTGTTTAGTGGTAGTAATTTCATATCTTGGGTTGTTGTTCCTCTTTCGGCTGCTCCCATTAGGGATCACCACAGCAGGTCACTGGTCCGCTTTTTTGATTTGGCACAGTTTTTATGCTGGATGCCCTTCCTGACGCAGCTCTCCCCAATTTTTTCCGGGTTTGGGACTGGCACTGAGAGCACTCTGTTGCACGCAACCCCAGTGGCTGGGGTCGAACCCGGGAACCGAACCCGGGCCTCAGCAGTGAGAGTGCTGTGGCCTAACCACTAGTCCTCCAGGGACTTGAGTTCATGTCTTGGGTACGAATCGATATTTGGTTAGAGTGGGTTCTATTTCCCAAAATGTTAACAAATTAGTCATTTAAAGCATCATGACTCGGACCAAAGCATGACCGGAATAAAGCAGATACTGAAGACGAATGAACAAACGCTGTCACACATCACCGCACCGCATTAACGTGAACACTCCCGTGTTAATGAACTGTACTTTGTCACATGAGCTTCATATTCGTCTGCTTGCATGAAATTAAAATCCCCCCGGAATCTCAGTGCTGATACACACCTGTGTACTGAACTGTAAAATGCATGTGGTACTGAACATTCCAAATATCAATATTCATCACTAAATTTGTCCTGATTTATCAAATTCTTCAATTTTCTTATCATCCCAGCCTTAATGCCTTGTGTGTGTGTGTGTGTGTGTGTGTGTGTGTGTGTGTGTGTGTGTGTGTGTGTGTGTGTGTGTGTGAGATATTTATATTTGCCATGCATGTATGCAACATGCTTCATTACTTTCCCCTACTCTTCTCCCTCCCTTCCTCTTTCTTCTCTTCCCCTGCTTCCGTCTCTCCGTGTCTTCCCCGTGGGTTATTTCTGTAAATTGTTGAGCGCCGAGATTAAATTTGACAGCTGTCTCGGAGGCTATAAGTACACGTTCCCCTGAAGCTTCTCTCTCTGGGTGTCATGCGTGTGTATGTGATAAAAAAATTTAGAAAAATAAGAAAAATGGTGCTTTTTTTTTTTTACACACAGGATACAATTAGATGCATGATAGAGACAAGTATGCGTGTGTGTCTTTGTGAGATCTGCATTGTTGCTCCTCTGCAGTTATTAAACCATGTGACTCTGATATTCGTCTGGCCCCTCCCACATCCCCCCTTCTCTCTCTCCCTCTCTCACAAACACACACACACAAACACTTTTCATATTTGTATAGTTATGTTTTCTGATCATTTTCATTTTTTCCATACTGTCCTTAATAAATATGGAAATTGGAAAGTACAAATGTACACTGTGAGTGTAAATTAATACCACAGAAGGGCACTTATTAAATTTGCAGAAACATGTTTCCATCATTTGAATACAAAATAAAGTGTCTGACTTTAAAATTTTGCAGAATTATGTCTCATTCATTCATGTTCAGTAAGCTCTTTATCCTGACCCGGAGCCTATCTCGGGAAAACTGCAT